>NC_091227.1:16346383-16376383 GCF_040958095.1 Procambarus clarkii | reverse complement strand
TTTCTTGCTGCTGGGTCAATTGTTCCAATATTAGTCCTATTTTCGCAGCAGTCTTTCTTGATGACATGTTATTGAATATGTCAGAAAGGGTGACAGCAATGATTCTGCCGCGGAATTTTCAAACAAAAAATTGTGTTTTTCTTCACTTTAGAAGGAAGTTGAAAAAAAATTGCTGTCCATAGTTTATACTGCAATTTCGTTATTGCCCGACGATTGGAGATGGGTTTTGTTTACCCCTGTCAATATATCTATATCTATGAGAGAATGCTGATGACCGGACCACACATTAGAAAGTTAAGGGACTACGACGTTTCGGTCCGTACTGGACCATTCACAATCGACTTGAGAATGGTCCAGAACGGACTGAAACGTCGTCGTTCCTTCACTTTCTAGTGTGTGGTCTGGTCAACATACTTCAGCCGCGTTATTTTGACTCATTGCCTGCATATGAGAGAATGTCTGTGTCTCTCAGTTCAAAGCTGTTCAGTCTGTTCAGGGCCAGACGCTTGGGGCTAACCTCCCCCAAACTGATAGAGACAATGGTCTTGGGTCTGGGATAAACGTAGGCTGAACAGGGTCTCCCAGAACTCAAAGAAGAACATCGTGCCTGGGCTACACTTAGACCTCCACGACGATTTTGGCACTGCCCGCCACTGTAACCTAGGAATATAGTCTGAAAATATACTTCAAATCCAATTTATTACAAAATATTTTTGCAATAGAACTATGCACCATTATTGACTGATATTGGGAAAATGAGCATAAATTTCCTGCTATTTAAACAAAGGACATAATCTCATATAACACGTAAATTATCTTCGGAACTTCCTCCTCTCCCATTGAAGTCCAAAGTCTAAAGGGGGAACTATTATATTCTCTGTGACTGACACTTAATATTATAATGCAATGATAACGATTGTGCTTGATGTTGAGAGAGATAAGAGCGGGGGGAGGAGGGAGAGAGGGTGTGAAAGGGAGGGGGGGGGGGTAAAAAGAGGGAAGGGGAAGGGAAGGATGAAGGGAGTTTGACGAAGGTGGTGAGGAAAGGGGCGAAAACAAGCCCATACATTTTCTGCGAAATGGAGAGGAGAGATGCAGGGAAAGGGAGGAGGTTATCTTGAGGTTATCTGGAGATGATTTTCGGGGCTTTTTAGTGTCCCCGCGCCCGGTCCTCCACCCCCAGGAAGCAGCCCGTGACAGCTGACTAACTCCCAGGTACCTATTTTACTGCTAGGTAACATGGGCATAGGGTGAAAGAAACTCTGCCCATTGTTTCTCGCCGGCGCCTGGGATCGAACCCGGGACCACAGGATCACAAGTCCAGCGTGCTGTCCGCTCGGCCGACCGGAGTTGAGTGGGGAAAGCGGGAGAGAGGCGAAGGTTAAGGGAAAGGGGGGAGAAGATTGATGTCTGGATGAATAGATGGATGGGTAGATAGATGTATAGAGGGGTGGATAGACGGATAGATATATGGGTACATAAATAGATGTATAGTCATAGATAACATATTCATCGATGAGCCTATAGACCTTATTATATGAATTACAGATTTTACTCAGTAAGTTTGCTCTTTAAACAACTGAAAACTTCTCCTGGAAGATCGACAGCAGGAACCTCATTCTACCAATTATAAATGACCTTATCGCTGCACAGAGTAAAGGTTTCGAATCTCCTTTGTATGGATACCATCGCACATAAATATGACCAATCATAATGAGACAACCTTGCAGCCACATTAGCGTGTAACAAGATGAAGCTGAATTAGATCTAGGTATCCCCATCTCTACTGTCAAAAACTATATTGCTTCAAACACTCAGGTCTGATAGGAGTGACATTACTGACTCCCAACGACCTGAAAGCACCGTTATAAAAATCTATGATGTGTTGATATTTTTTTTAGATTTTATTTGAGATGTATACAAGAGTTGTTACATTCTTGTACAGCCACTAGTACGCGTAGCGTTTCGGGCAAGTCCCTGGAATACGATCCCCGCCGCGAAGAATCGTTTTTTTCATCCAAGTACACATTTTACTGTTGCGTTAAACAGAGGCTACAGTTAAGGAATTGCGCCCAGTAAATCCTCCCCGGCCAGGATACGAACCCATGACATAGCGCTCGCGGAACGCCAGGCGAGTGTCTTACCACTACACCACGGAGACTGTAAAAACATCTGAAACGTATATATATGGGCAGCACAAAACGTCCACTAGACTGTGTAACACAGTGGTTGCCAGGATCAGATTGGGTTACCGTTACCTGTGGTAGGTGGCTACAGGTGACGGATCTCCCAATCCTGAGTACTCCAGGTGCAAACTCTGTGCGCAGGAACTGGGGCATGATCTCCCACACTACATCACCGAATGCCCCAGAGCTGGTTCTGGGGCCCTCAAAGCTTAGGACTTGGGCTTAAGGGTCTGGAACCACTGGACAGGTCCTAGCTCAAATCTTGCCTCAGGGCTTCTCACAGGACTTGCCCTAAAACCTGCACTAGTTGGAAAATCTCCCTCTGGGCCACTGCTCTTCAGCAGCGCCACTAACTTTCTTGTCCAGACTGCTAAACTTTTCTCAACAGTGTGGAGGCGAGACACCCAAACTTTCCGCCTCGTTTACGCTGACATTCTTGTGTGTATTTTCAAGTTTCTACGTTCTGCCTATAGTCAACAGTGTTGTGTCTCGTTGACAGTGTTCTGTCTTGTGGACAGTGTTCTAATTCGTTGACAGTGTTGTCTCGTTGACAGTTTACTGTCTAGTCAGCAGTGGTCCTGTGTGTCAAGTCAGCAATGTTCAGTGTCTCAAGTCAGCAGTGTTCTGTGTGTCAATTCAGCAGTGTTCTGTGTGTAAAGTCAGCAATGTTCTGTGTGTCAAGTCAACATTCACAAATGTTACACACAGCCCACACAAGTGTTCCACGGGGCCTAAGTGATGTTAAACCTGCAAATACGATTTTTAGCTACCAAAAAAGATGTTTAGCCTCCAAGCAACTGCAAACACACCTCTTGTTATCATTAAAGAGGCTCACTGATACAGGTGGACCATTTCAATGTGGAAAGCGCGAGATGCGAAGCTTGTAAGTGAAGAAACAAAGGTAAACGCGCTCACTTAACAACCAGTACAAAGGTAAACACATTATAATAAGAGTTATAGTACCTCCAGTACTTACGAACTGCATTCTGTTGGTTAGATAATGGTCGGTGTAGAGGAGCGAGAGCACGAGGATCTTCTACATTTGTTGCAGTGTTGCTTCCCTATATATGTGCACCCAGCTGTGACAAACCTGCTGTTGGTCTCTTGTGGGAAAATTGCTGTCCTTCATAAGGGCCTTGAACGCTTGGTATACCAGAGGAATACCAACCCAATGTGAGGAGAAATATTCTGCAATCCGGATTTGTACAATTTTTTTTTTTTTCTCCAGTGAAACTTACGTAACACCTTCAGTTAAATTCTGCGGCACGATGGTACTGAGCAAGATGGCGTCGGAGCTCCTCAGAGACTCTAAGAGTAATTAGATACGTTATCCTGCTCGCTATAATGAAGGTGGGAAAGTTGCTTAGGCAGAGCTGGGATGGTGAGTTGGTCCGTGACGGGGCTGGAGCCACGCAGGCTCGCCTGGAACGGCGTTAACTAACTCACAAAAAACAGATAATGTCTTGAAGGCCGAAGGAAATTCCTTGAGACTCGTACCGCCCCCAAGTGGAGGTAGGACGGTGTGTTTGTTGTGTGGGAGGAGGGAGTGCTGTCTGCTGGCTTGTGGTGTGTGGGAGGAGGTGGGAGTGCCTGTGAGCTCTGGCTCTCTGGTCCTGCCTCTCAACTGTCAGAAGTGTGTATGTGTGTGTGTGTGTGTGTGTGGTGTATGTGTGTATGTGTGTGTATGTGTATGTGTGTGTGTGTGTGTGTGTGTGTGTGTGTATGTGTGTGTGTGTGTATGTGTGTGTGTGTGTGTGTGTGTGTATGTGTGTGTGTGTGTGTGTGTGTATGTGTGTGTGTGTGTGTGTGTGTGTGTGTGTGTGTGTGTGTGTGGATGATGGTTTAATGATAAGAGTCTGACATTAAGCAGCACCCCCCCCCCTCTTCCTCAAGCTACCTATGTTGTGTGTGTGTGTGGTGTGTGTGTGGGTGGATGATGGTTTAATGATAAGAGTCTGACATTAAGCAGCACCCCCCCCCCCTCTTCCTCCAAGCTACCTCTCCCTCCTTCCCCAGACCAAAACAAACCATTCGTCATGGACGAAACACAAGCCAACGTTGGTAGTCTTCATCGTTCGTTCAATCAACGTTAAATTACCACCACAAACGAAGATTCTGTTATATTAACGTCTCATGCCAAAGGTGATTCGTGGTTTTGTGTGTGTGGGGGGGGAAGGGGATTCACACATTCCAAACATTCGTAGTACGTTACTAGATGCTCAACACACGTCGAAAAATTCATCTGACGTCAAGAGACGTTCACTAGATGTTGAACATACTTGTGATTTGCTTCGAACACGCGTCCACCTTATATCCGGTTGAAGTTCACATATGTACAATGAAAACTCAACATATATACATTAAATATCCATCAATAATATTACAAAAGTGTTATGAATGTACATTTGTTAACCGCGTAAGATGTACAGTTGTCAGTGTACACTGAGACAAGAGCCCATACTATCATATACTGAAGGTCGTCAGGTGTTGTCCTTGGGCCTGAAGAGGGGTGGGGAAGCTTCACTCTCAAGGAACGATTGTGAGTGGAGACGAAGCGAGGAAGAATAAGGAAGAGGAGGGGAAAAGGAACGGAGAGGAAGAGAGAATCTGATGGATGCTTAGGAAGGCAAGGCAAGAGTAAAGTTGGTAAGAGTGAGTTGAGGAGAAATGCTAAGAGAGAGGTGTTGTGAAGGAGGTGGCGGAGATGAAGTGGAGATGGAGAGTTAAGTGGGTAATGAAAGGAAGATGGTGGAGATAAGAAGAGGGGTGGGATAAGATAAGATGACAGGAAATAGAGAGATGGACAGGATGGCGTGAGGAAGGGATGGGAGAGGATGGAGAATATAGGAACTAGAAGAACAGAGGAAGAGCACCGCTGCCAAGAAGTAAATGAGACGGGAGGGAGGACGGTCTGTGCGATAGTGAGTGTATGAGTTACAGTGTAGGTACAAGAGGGGTACAGTGGGGGTACAAGAGGGGTACAGTGGGGGTACAAGAGGGGTACAGTGGGGGTACAAGAGGGGTACAGTGGGGTACAAGAGGGGTACAGTGGGGGTACAGAGGGGTACAGTGGGGGTACAAGAGGGTGTATGGAGGTACATAAGGGGTACAATGGGAGTGGAGGGGGTTCAATGGGGGTACATGGGGTACATGGGGAAACAGTGGGGGGAAGAGGAGGGTACATGGGTTACAGTGGGGAGTACAATGGGGGTACATGGGAAAACAGTGAAACTCCCCACTGTGAAACTGTGGAACAGTGAAACTCCCCACTGTAACCCCACGACATGGGGTTACAGTGGTGAGTACAATGGGGGTACAAATGTTACACTGAGTAATATGGGGTACAAAGGAAACATTCTCATTACAGCTCCAACAGATTTTCTCATTGATACATCACGTTAATGCGATTTCTTTGTGCATATATAGAAACTATAAATGATAACACACTACTATAAATTTATGGTTATGGCTATCGCGTGTCTCGACAGGGGGAATAGCCATAATAATAATAAATTTAGAATTGCTTCCATTCTCCCTCTTATAGTGTTATTTTGAAAGTTATTTCTTGGCTACACAAACTTATTGCAGTTAAGTAAATAATGATGAAGAGAATATTCATCTGGTCGTCCACAATATATGCAATTTCTTTCTTCTTCTTTTGAAGTATTGACCCAAATCTTGCAAGCATGTGGAGAGGGGAGGAGCAGTGTGTTAGCCTGACCTCACACCTGGTGGTGGGTGTACTGCAGGTGGGGTCACACCTGGTGGTGGGTGTACTGCAGGTGGGGTCACACCTGGTGGTGGGTGTACTACAGGTGGGGTCACACCTGGTGGTGGGTGTACTACAGGTGGGGTCACACCTGGTGGTGGGTGTACTACAGGTGGGGTCACACCTGGTGGTGGGTGTACTGCAGGTGGGGTCACACCTGGTGGTGGGTGTACTGCAGGTGGGGTCACACCTGGTGGTGGGTGTACTACAGATGGGGTCACACCTGGTGGTGGGTGTACTACAGGTGGGGTCACACCTGGTGGTGGGTGTACTGCAGGTGGTGTCACACCTGGTGGTGGGTGTACTGGAGGTGTACTTGTACCTGGTAGCCCTGCAGTACCAGGTACTACACAAGCATGGGTTACAGAAGGCTGTGTTTCTGTAGTACTCAGTATCTCCAAACATGTTTACAGTTCCATTCATCTGGGCACTAGGAGACTGGAGTCCAGGCGTGTTCGGCCTCACACACGTGGAGTCCGCGGTTCGAGTCTCCTAGAACCCAGGTGAATGGAATGTTTATTTCCACTGAAGTGTGGATGACAATTTTTGCAGTTCTTTAAAGTCAACTGATACTGCATAAGATGTTGATATATGTATCAAGAACGTATTGTCTAGACAGAACGTATTGTCATGTCTCTTTACGTATTGTCTAGATAGGACGAGGAAGAGAATATATTCAGTAGAAGCCGTTCCAGGAAGTGAATATCCCGTGACAGCTGACTAACACCTAGGTACCTATTCTACTGCTAGGTAACAGGGGCATAGGGTGAAAGAAACTCTGTCCATTGTTTCTCGCCGGCGCCCGGGATCGAACCCGGGACCACAGGATCACAAGTCCAGTGTCCTGTCCGCTCGACCGACCGGCTCCCCGTATCAACGTATGGAATAAAATTAAACGAAAATTCCGAATGTTTTCGTGTTCCAAGACATTAACCAGGAATACAGACAGAGGAGAAATGGGTTTGGGATTATATCCTCATCTACACCTCAGCAAATAAAGATCTAAAACAACTTACCGAACAATGAAAATTACATGATATAATGCGGACGGGATATTCTATAATATTTTGAATGTAATACAATTACAATTATTATCTATATAATTTTATTCCAATCACAATTCATGCCACTTATACAGTTTTATAATTTATATATAATCGTAGACTTACATTAATAGCATGTAATTCACTACTTTTTATAAATGATGATTCAATACTATTTCTTTCACTGTTTTACACTCCACAATGTTGCATGAATTAGTCCAGTCAGTTGAATGATTACAATCTGTTAAGTGAACAAACAATGCACTGGACCCTTGACCTGTTCTTACACTATATATTTGTGTACTTTTGACCTCTGGTCAGGATATGTAGAACACATATTGTGGCAGCTGGAAAGGCGAGAATCCTTGGGTTGACGTTTGATCCTCAATCACAACATACATGGACCAAAACAAAACAACACATCCACACACTCACACACATCCTTCATGGCACCAAACATTTCACTGCTCCTCAAGTTCACAAACACACACCGACTATGGCAATTAGTCGGTCCTTTTACAAATTAATGTAATCATGAGCTCGTGAGGGCGCCGTTTGTCCTTCAATCAGACAACCACTAACGAGTTTTAGCTCCTTAACTCGACGCCAGCCTTATCAAGCCGGTCCCAACCCTTGCACCGTTAGGGAGGCCGGTCGGCCGAGCGGACAGCACGCTGGACTTGTGATCCTGTGGTCTTGGGTTCAATCCCAGGCGCCGGCGAGAAACAATGGGCAGAGTTTCTTTTCACCCTATGCCCCTGTTACCTAGCAGTAAAATAGGTACCTGGGTGTTAGTCAGCTGTCACGGGCTGCTTCCTTGGGGGTGGAGGCCTGGTCGAGGACCGGGCCGCGGGGACACTAAAAGCCCCGAAATCATCTCAAGATAACCTCAAGATAACCGTTATTAAGCCCTGGCCCACCCTTTGCTATCCTTCTGAAGTCCAGTCCTACCCCTTGGTATTCATCGCAAACACAAAGCTACCCCTTCTGAAGGTTATCTTGAGATGATTTCGGGGCTTTTTAGTGTTCCCGCGGCCCGGTCCTCGACCAGGCCTCCACCCCCAGGAAGCAGCCCGCGACAAGTGACTAACACCCAGGTACCTATTCTACTGCTAGGTAACAGGGGCATAGGGTGAAAGAAACTCTGCCCATTGTTTCTCGCCGGCGCCCGGGATCGAACCCGGGACCACAGGATCACAAGTCCAGCGTGCTGTCCGCTCGGCCGACCGGCTCCCTGCCGTCTTTTATTATAAGAGCCTCTAGGAAAGGGAGTCATCTGTTTCTGAAGTAAACTTTACAATAGTTTTTTTTTAGCATGTAACTTGAACTGTACAATTGTTAAATAACTTTCTCCCTGATAGCCACTAATCTGGTCTACTTGTGTACTTCACCACCGGGATATTTATTCTTATCAAGGCTAAATCAAATTATATGATCACGATAAAAAAAGATAAGAATACACTAACTGAAGTGCACGAAGGCGAGTGCTTGAGTTAGAGAGCAGAGATGTGTTACCTCCGGAGGTGTTCATCAAGAGGACGACATCAGCGGCGTAAACACAGCTGACGACCGCTCGGGAATACCTGGTTGATACCTGGTTGATGGGGTTCTGGGAGTTCTTCTACTCCCCAAGCCCGGCCCGAGGCCAGGCTTGACTTGTGAGAGTTTGGTCCACTAGGCTGTTGCTTGGAGCGGCCCGCAGGCCCACATACCCACCACAGCCCTGTTGGTCCGGCACTCCTTGGAGGAATAAATCTAGTTTCCTCTTGAAGATGTCCCACGGTTGTTCCGGCAATCCGTCACACCAAGACAAGAATACTTTCTAGGCACGTTACGCTAAGCAATGACAGACCAATGGGAGACTATGCAGCGCCAGCGTGAAGAAATCTTCACAGGAAATAAGATCATAGCAAATTTAGAGAGACATTTTAAGGTTCGCTATCAGACCAGATGAGAGACTTAAATCTCATCCAGCTGTAAATGAAAGGAAAAGAGGTAACATGATTACAGCATACAAGATTCTTAGAGGGAATTGACCAAGTGGACCGAAAAGTGAGATATTCCGCATAAACATAAACAGGACGGGAGGGTATGGACGAAAACTTGACATTAATGAAAAACCATAAAGTTTTAAAAAAGGATTTCTTCAGTGAAAGAGTAATGAGCTGAGAGAGGATGTCGTTGAAAACTAACCCTATCCATAGTTTTAAGATGTTTTGTAATAAGCTGGGCCCAGGACCTGAAGCTCAACTTGCAACCACGTGTAGGTTAACACACACACACCTTGCTGTCTCACCTTGCGTTAGTAACTTCCTTTGATATAAGTACTAACACAAGTGGGTCTGAGGAGCACCTGTCACCATGGGTCGAGGTCTTGCTGTCAACTTCCTGGTTGGGGGAGGAGGGAGGGAGGGAGAGAGAGGGAGAGAGAGAGAGGGAGAGAGAGGGGAGAGAGAGAGAGAGAGAGAGAGAGAGAGAGAGAGAGAGAGAGAGAGAGAGAGAGAGAGAGAGAGAGAGAGAGAGGGAGAGAGAGGGGGGGAGAGAGAGAGAGAGAGAGAGAGGAGAGAGAGAGAGAGAGAGAGAGAGAGAGAGAGAGAGAGAGAGAGAGAGAGAGAGAGAGAGAGAGAGAGAGAGGATGACAGAGAGAATGACAGAGAGTGAATGACAGAGAGAATGAGAGAAATAGAATGAGCGTGAGAGAGATAAAATGAGAGTAAGGAGACATAGAGATTGAGAGTGAGAGAGAAGGAAAGAGAGAGAGAGTAAGAGAGAGAGAAACAGACAAACATGCAGACAAATACAGATATTGGTGGGACGAACATGCATAAATATAGAGACAAACAGACAAACAGACAGACAGACAGACAGACAAAAACAGACATAGAGAGACTAACAAGTAGAAACATGGAGTCAGACAGTCATACAGACTGACATATATATACAGAGAGACACAGAGACATAAAGACTGACAGATAGACATGCAGATAAAAGCACAATCAGACAGGACACACACAGATACAGACACGATCGTAAAAAAAAAACAGACCAACATATGAAGACGTAATCACCATTTAAATCAAACTCCCACCAGTCACTACAAGTTCTTCACTTAAGCTCATTTAACATACTCCACCTACTGTCCTGGTTCTGTTGCTGCTCCGGCCACGTCCCATCACAACAAATTCCCTGGAGCCTGCCATGCTGGGAACCGCTGTAACCCGTTTAACAAGAGCAAGGGTGAGAGGAGTCGAGAAATTCTCAGGTCTCCAGAGCCTTACCTCAGAGGAGCAATACGAAAACAATGTTTTAGACGAACGCAAAGGCCCGAACGGGGGTTTGTCCGGATGGCAGCATTGTGAAGTGGAATTGACAGGCAGAGCTGTTAGGTGGGACTGACTTCCCTAGTGTGGGTCCAGGGTGGGGGGTGGGACTGACTCCCCTAGTGTGGGTCCAGGGTGGGGGGTGGGACTGACTCCTAGTGTGGGTCCAGGGTGGGGGTGAGACTGACTCCTAGTGTGGGTCCAGGGTGGGGGTGGGACTGACTCCTAGTGTGGGTCCAGGGTGGCGGTGGGATTGACTCTCTTAGTGTGGATAAACACCAATGACGAGACAGCAACACACTGCGACACATGGGAAGGACTGTGAGGTGGAAATTATGAGGAATGATAAGATATCAGTTGTCAGCACGGACGAAAGATGTCTCCAATAAATGCAAACAGTCTTGCGTACACTAAGAGCTCCAGGAACACAACATTCACACAAACACACTCAGAGCTCCAGGGAACTCAACATTCACACAGCTGAAACACACATACACCAGGAACGTGGGATGAAACACACATTACCAGGAACGTGGGATGAAACACACATGTACCAGGAACGTGGGATGAAACACACATGTACCAGGAACGTGGGATGAAACACACATTACCAGGAACGTGGGATGAAACACACATTACCAGGAACGTGGGATGAAACACACATGTACCAGGAACGTGGGATGAAACTCACATGTACCAGGAACGTGGGATGAAATACGGTGTTCGTAAGAAAATTTATATAATACAAAAATATTAATGCCATTTTTTATTTCCTTGAAACAGGTAATTAACCTCATGCGAAGCTCAAGAAAAATTAATCATTTTCCCTCTTCGTTTTAATAAAGTTTTTAACAGAGCAACATATACTTCTTTAGCTTTACTTCAGTCTCACTCTTCCTCAGTCCTTTCTCGCCTTCTCTCTCTCTCTCTCTCTCTGTCTCTGCCTCTCTCATCTCCTGACTCTCTCTCCCAGTCTGTCACTTCAGTTTGTCTATATTACTGTATTTCTATGGGTCGTTTGTCCCCCCTCTTTCTCTCTTTCTCTCTCTCTCCCTTCTCGGTGTTTTTGTCTCTGTGTACTTGTGTGTGTTTGTACGAGTGTGTTTGTGTGAGTATATTGCAGCAAGCAGCGTGAGGGAAGGTGACAGTGGCGGGGTTCGAACGAGGGTTCAGCGGCCCCCAACAGCTCTGCGCGCTCGGCAGTAACTCGCACAAAGGTATTACTTGTTGGATAGTTTTATAGTGTTGGGCTTCGTGTCATGCCTCGTGTGGCCGTCGGCCTGGGCCCCTTGGGTCGCTCCGTGGGGCTCCTTGGGCCACCGGTTTGGGCTCATAAGGGCGCCGTGTGTGCACTCCTGGGGCCAGAGAGTGGCGACGCCTCAAGAAACGGGGCATGAGACACGCACAGATGTCTGGAACGTGGGATGAAACACACACAGGAGCCGGGAAGTTGGGAGGTACAGCAGTGAAAAAGAGACATGTCTCGTCTCCTCGTCTCCTTCATCTTGCCGGACAGGTGTTGCTGGCTTTAAGTTGTGACTCTGTTTCCTTGACGTGTCTAGAATGTGTTGAAATGTTATGTAAACATTAAGGTATCAGTCATGCCAGAATTGTCAACATGGTTACTATCAAAACCGACCTCAGGCAATGTTTATTCCATCCATCGGTCGACCCCAAAGACGTATGCATCAATTTTAAAATGCTGTTTATTCAAAATAGGAATTTTCTCAAATGCAATTTTAATATCCTTTTATATAAATATTAGCAAAGTTTGCATATTTAGGCATAGGTTAGGTTAGGTTAGGTTAGGTGTTTAGGTTCTATTGGCCATTATTTACAATTGTAATATGTGGGTGAAGGATTCACAGCATTGCGATTCGAACAGACGTCATCAGCGAGGGGACTCTTTCAGAAAGGTTCGAACGTCATCTGTTATGAGTCGTGTGTAAAGTGTTTTTTATTCATAAACAAGTGGCTATTGGCGGCTGCATGACATGATCATTGATCTTTGTTGATGAGGTCGACCTGCCTGAGTGCGGATAGTTAGTGTTGTGTTATAACACTAACCAACGCCAATGGTTTATACCTCAACGAGTCATGTACATGAGTACTCGAGACTGTTGGCTAGTGAGGCCAGCCTTGAGAAGTACGATGGTCGGGGGTCGAGCGCCCTGAGTGCTGTTTACATATTCAAAAGTTGTATTTTCGCTGGTATGGGCTAAGTATATTGAGTTGTAAATTTCTTTGAATTTTCCCGAGTTCAGTCCATAAAATGTTTTACAGAAATATTAGAAAAAATAGTTTTGAAAATGTTGTTTTCACGTTATTTGTTACCAGCAACCTGGATCAGACAGACAGGTATTCTATTATTTATTCTATTATAGGAAATGTCTGTTTGTTTGAAGTTGGAAGCCAGATGCTTGGAGCTAGTCTCACCCAATCTTGCAAGGATAAAGTGCCCAGAGTCCAGGAAAAACATAGGCTGGTCGGAGTAGGCCTAAGAAAAATGCTTTAAGAAATATGAGCATTTACAGAGACCTTCAAGTAATTTCATAGAGTCCAGTGTGAAATAGTTGGTGTGATTTCCCTAGAGTATTATTGACCATAATAACATATTTTATGAATGCTGAGCTTTCAATGCATTTAATAATAATACTTTTCTAAAAGGAGGGGGAGAAGGGAGGTTTGGCGAGGGGGGTGCAAAGGGATGGGGCCAAGTGTGTCAAGGGGGGGGGGAAGATGGGGTGAAAAGTGGGAAAGAGGGGAAAAAGGGGGAACAGACCCAGATGCAATCAGGTTCCCCTACTATAAATACATGAAAATGTCTTTTCGAGGTGGTAGGGGAGAAGGAGGGAGGGAAGAAAGATGGCATGAGGGGGGAAAATAGGAGGAGAAAGGGGCAAAAATGATGGATATGAGAGTAAAGATGGAAAGAAAGGGGGAGGGAGGAGAGGACTGGACGAGAAGAAAGGGACAGGAAAGCGAGGGAAAGGGAAAGATGGGTAAAGGGAGGAAAGATGGAAGAAGAGGGGGATATGCTGAGAGGGGGAAAAGAAGAGGGGTGAAATGGGGGAGTGGGGGGAGAAGGGACAATCCGGGGCCCCACTGGTTATTCTTTCTAGTCAATACTTATTTCAGAGAATGTCTGTTTGTCTGCTTGTCTGTCCAAAGTTGCAGGACGGACGCTGGGGGCCCCCAGCGTCCGGGATGGTCTGATCTCCCACCATTACATTAACAATTTTCAATACATATTTGTTCATTACTGTATATACCTTCACACCATCTACATTCTTCCCCCTCCCATAAGCTCTCCCCCACACACACATCCTTCCTATAGCCCTCCATATATAGCCCAGATGTCTTTCCACATACAATCCTTATTTCTTTCGAGCATGCATACGTCCATCACCCGTCTCCTCCCTCCCTGCCCACACACGACCTTCATCAGTCTAGTTCTGTTTGTGTCTAGTTCAGTGGTTTAAGTCTTTCTTTTAATCTACGATGTAGATTGTTTACAATGGTACTGTTGATACCAACTCCAAGGTATTTGTGCTGCTCACACCGTTTCAATGTTTTGGTTGTTGACCTTAAAAACTAGAAGGACATTTTTCTTTTGGGGGGATGGAGAGCTCTGGATTTAGTTATAGAGATAACAAGACCACATTCAATGCTTTTAGCAGCGAGTGAATCAAGTAGAGCTTTGCAATCTTGTTTGGGTATTTGCAAGAATGCATATGTCATCGGCATAACAGATGACGGCTTTGTCAGCTAGTATGAGAATACCAACTTGTATATTAGGATATGGAACAGTGTTGGCCTTAGCACTCCACCCTGGGTTGTACCTAACTAAATGGGTGCACAATGTTTACTTTTAACCCCCTTGACAAGGACTGAGGTATTATTCAGGTCATTCAGGTAACCCCTTGTGCCATGACAATAGCCTTCTTTTACCTTCAAAACCGGCTAGTTGTTCTAAGATTATTTCTCTGATTGCTGTATCGAAGGCAGTTTTGGGGTCTATAAATACGTATTGACCTCTAAACTGGATAGATTAATATGCATATATATGATAGGTCAATAAACACATGGAATGATCTATTCACAGAAACGAGAGGTCAGTATACACAAGGATTGATCAGACTACATATGGATTGATTAGAATACATATGGATTGATCAGAATACATATGGATTGATCTATACACACATGGATTGATTAGTACACAAATAGATCAGCATTCAATGGACTTTCATTTACGTATATGTTTGTGTATTTTCCATTAGTATTTACTATTTATGGCTGCAGAATCGAGCTATTAGCTCCTGGACCCCGCCTTTCTAACCAATCTATTTTTCTCTATTCAATCTAATGCATGTAGTTCTCTCTAACACGCATCCACACACAGACGCATCCCCAGGAAGCAGCTGTCTAACTCCCAGGTACCTATTTATTTACTGCTATTTGAACAGAAGCATCAGGGTGAAAGAAAACTGCCCCATTTGTTTTCTTATATATCCGTTTCCATATATATATATATATATATATATATATATATATATATATATATATATATATATATATATATATATATATATATATATATATATATATATATATATATATATATATATATATTGAAGAAGATCTCTTGGCAGAGAGGACAAAATACAGTTCTCATCTCTTTCTATCCTCTCTCATCTCTCTCTCTCTCGTCTCTCTCTCTCTCTTCGTCTCTCTCTCTCTCTCTCTCTCTCTCTCTCTCTCTCTCTCTCTCTCTCCCCGCGTGTCTTCCCTCCTTCTCATTCCCCTCCACCACCCCACCAAGGACAAGATTAACAAGATGTTGTCATGCAACCTGACTGGGAGAGGAAGGGGGAGGGAGGGTGAGGGAGAGGGGGAATGGAGAGGGGGGTAAATTGGGGGATGGGAGGGAAGGGCAGATGGGGTTGCCGCTCAACAGCTGAAGCAGGAAGTCAAGTTTTTGCACAAGGTTGACACCTTGTCAAAATTTGCCTGGAGGCCAATCGAGGCAGTGAGCAGGTTGTTCAGGTCTTAATATGTAATCAGCATGTATATGTTGGGTGTGTTTGTGTATATGTGCATTACCTGCATTTGTTGGACAAATATGCAACGTGAAAGTGAACGTATTTCACAAGTTGTGTTTACGGGGAGTTACAGACAGTTAACTCATCTTGTACCGTGTGCATCCACCCCCGCGGCGCACCGCTGCTCCAAGTGCGGTGAGTTATCGCTTCTTTGCATACAAGAACTGTCTTACAATTAAATGTGGGCAATCATTACGGGCTCACCATAGCCCGTGCTACATGGACACTTCGTCCTGAGTAGCTAAATCTTTAACAACAACAACAATTAAATGTGTAGTGTGTGTGTGTATTCACCTAGTTGTCCTTGCGGGGGTTGAGCTCTGCTCTTTCGGTCCGCCTCTCAACTGTCAATCAATCAACTGTTACTAACTAATGTTTTTTTACAACACACACCCACATCCACAGGAAGCAGTTCCGTAACAGGTGTCTAACTCCCAGGTACCTATTTACAAATGCATTAGGAAGTGATGTGGCGGAGGCTGACTCCATACACAGTTTCAAGTGTATATATGATAGAGCCCAATAGGCTCAGGAACCTGTACACCTGTTGATTGACGATTGAGAGGCGGGACCAAAGAGCCAGAGCTCAACCCCCGCAAACACAACTATGTGAGTACAACTAGGTGACTAGGTGAGTACACACACACAAACACACACACACACACACACACACACACACGCACACACACACACACAACACTAATACGAGCAATAACAATTCCCAGAGTGTGGAGAGAGCCCTGGACACCAATGATGTAAAGTTGGGTAAATTATTATCATGACCCACGACCCGGCCACCACAGCGGTGTCTGGCAACCCTGTCATGAAATGTTACCATCCACCTCTCCTTCTCTCTCTCTCTCTCCTCTCTCTCTCTCTCTCTCTCTCTCTCTCTCTCTCTCTCTCTTTCTCTCATCCCATCTCGTTGAGAGAATCATTTGAGGCAATAGGGGGGGGGGGGGGAGGGGGACTCGAACCGGCGGTCTAGTGATTCCCAGATACTTGCCTTAACCCACTCAGTCACGATAGAACAAAAGCCAATCTACCCGCAACTTTACTGAACTCACTGGGCAGTTCTGGTTGGTGTTCATGTTCACTGTATTCACTGTAACCATTTTCTATTCTACCATTTTGTTATTTACATGACCCAAAAAACACAATTAATTCAAGTACGTTCCCCCGTTTGTAACATACAGTCACCCAGCGTGCGGGTGTGTATGCAGGTGTGGGTGTTTGTTGCTCTCGTCTGCTTCAGAGGGAACACCTACACTCACTGATATGAATAATTCCAAGTCTGTTCTAGAAAATAAGTGCTGCCGCTGCTTCCTTCTTCCCTGGTGTATAGATCAACACACTCCTGTACTAAAACCTCCTCCCCCAGGCATTCGATCTCCCACAGGCCTCTCCAAACAGCCCATCTCCCACAGTCCTCTCCAAACAGCCCATCTCCCATAGTCCGCTCCAAACAGTTCATCTCCCACAGTCCTCTCCAATCAGCCCATCTCCCACAGTCCTCTCCAAACAGCCCATCCCTCCCCAGCCTATCCTTCACAGCTCATCCCAACACCTAATCCCACAGAGGTAATCCGGCCGCATCATGTAAGGTGAAAGGCATGAACAACCAAACAGCCACACAATAAACACCCGGGACCATCGTGACGGCAAACAATGGCCCTTCAGAACTCCTCGAGCTAATGGATGAAAAGGCAAGTGATGACTTGGAGAGTTACTTGGGGGTCGAGGGGTTCACGCAGTACGGTAATTAGTCCTCACAAATGTGACCTTGACCACGCTAGTGAGGTGAGGGAAGGTGAGGGGGCGATAGGTGAGGCGTAAATGGGAGAGTTACGGGGTGAGGCGGTGGCTCGTATGCTGGGTAGATGAATGGTTAGGGGGGGTGATTGACAGGATTACGTAGAGTATTGTTGAGGAAATAGGTCAGCATGATAGAGCGAGAGGTGAGGAGGTAATGGGGTGATTGCGTGAGAAATGGGCGGGGGTAAAAGAAGGGGGAATGGGTGAGAGGTATAGATAATTATATATGCAATTAGAAGTTGGGTAGACATGAGTAGAGAAGGTTCCTGGGGGAATAGGGGGCGTGAGGTGTGGAGTAGAGACAAAGAGAGGGGGGAAAAAACTCAGCCGTAATTGGGTGTAAACCAAAAAAAAAATTAAATTGTATGGGATCTGTTGGCTTCTTTGGCCCATACAATGCAGCCCCTATTCTTAACCTCCCTACTTCCTGTTCCTATTCGTCTAAGGGCTTATGCTTGTAACTTCCCAGTGAATTTCCAGTGAATATGAATATGAGTCAGATACCAAGAAAACAAAGAATAAAGTTTGGCCCCCTGATAGTTCAATTGAAATTCTGTGATGTTACTCGCTGATTTGTTTCACAGCTCTGCAACCCTGTTTTTTAATTTCAGTTTATATCCTGAAACAATGTTTCGTCCTCTGTTTTGCGCTAATAATTTTATTTTTGTAACGTATGAATATCTCCGTTGTTTATCCCTATAATCCCTCGGCGCACGTCAGTCGTATCTACGTATTCTAGAGTGTAAAGTTTTATTTCATTGTCACCTTTTCGTTACAAGGTTTCTAATCTGAGGGATAACTTACTCTATATGCTGTCCAGAACCTTTAAATATATTCTTAAGGTACCGTGCCTAAGACTGTTCGCTTCAATCTAGATGAGATCCTACGAGGGCAAGATGAAGATATATATATATATCTTTATCTATATATATCTTCATATATAGATGTAGAAATATGACATGTTGACATATTTTGTTTAGTGTTGGGCTTAAGGTCACGCAAACTCTGGCAGATCATTGAGTCCATGACACTTGCTTACTGACCAAGTAAGTATATTGTAGTGGTGAAAATTGTCCAGGACTAAAGTATACTCTTAGTGTATAGTATGCTGGTATACATCTAAAACAGTGATACATTCTTCAGGGTATATATATATATATATATATTTAGCTGTTCGAATTTTGTAAGGATAATTCTTTTAGATGTAAATCTAATAGACACAAATTTATTTTCTATTTTCTTGGTATCTGACCCCTTCCAATGATGACAAGCAGATCCTTAACATTATCCGAGTAAGAATTGTCGATATTGTTTAGGTGACATGTAACCTAGCCTCTGGTTTCTTTACCTCAATGAACACCCAGCATATTGTATGTGAATTCAGTCTTTCTGTAGATTGTCTGAAGTGAGGCAGGAGGGTTATTATGAGACCATCACCCAAGTCCTTGGAGGTCACATAAACCACTCTGAGGTTCTAGAAGATTCCAGGACTTCTACCTCAACAGTATATAGTAGCTGCTCTGGGATTCGTTAGCTCAGAAAGCTGAGACGTGATTGGATTAGGTAGGTGTGTGTGGTCATACGAAGACAGTAGGTCTACCATTCGTGTGTACGGGAAGACGAGTAATTCTGTGAAGACGTGCCCTCGGACAGAGACGTTACGACGTGGGTCGTCCTAGTAACGTCTCCGGGACTTGTGTGGAGTCCTAGTAACGTCTCTGGGACTTTTGTGGAGTCCTAGTAACGTCTCCGGGACTTGTGTGGAGTCCTAGTAACGTCTCCAGGACTTGTGTGGAGTCCTAGTAACGTCTCCAGGACTTGTGTGGAGTCCTAGTAACGTCTCCAGGACTTGTGTGGAGTCCTAGTAACGTCTCCAGGATTTGTGAGGAGTCCTAGTAACGCCATTAGGACTTGTGTGGAGTCCTAGTAACGTCTCCGTAAATTCAATTTAGTCAAACAGTATTCCAAATACATACTAGTATGGAGAAAGTACACACTAATTTATACCGAGTACTAACGAGTCCACGGACTCCATTCAGTTTGAGACTAATACTCAACAAGTGAACCATGCAGTCACAAATGACCATTAATGTGTTGATCTAATGACCTAACACAGCGCTGACAGGCATGGCTAACGAGAGTCAGGAATACCTCGTTACCTCAGTCGTCAGACTTCAAGCCTACACGAACTGGATGGTCGATTCGTTAGAATCAAACACAAACATAGACAAATGATAGAATACCCACGTGTATGGTAGCCCTTCTATTCCCTCAAGTGGCATTCACACACACCTCGTTGGCTGACAAGGACGGCTGTCTCACAGTGCGTCAAAACATCTCTTCAGTGATGAGTGGTGTTTCCCTGTCATTGGCAAGGACACAACCAAATACGCAGATGACCTGTCTATTTGTTTTGTCACGTGACGAGCACAATGCAGACAAGGATACGTGGTGCGTTAATCACAAAGTAATTATAACACGGGTGGTGCAGCGCATTAACACAAACAAAGGTGACTATGCTAGGATCACTTAATACTCCCAACCGTAGACTGAATATATATATATTATTAAATATGACCGAAAAAGTAAGATTAATAATTCTAACACGAATTTTCTCAATCTTTCGTACATTACGCTTCACTGTTGGAGGTAAATCAAAAATCAATTCTCCAAAATTCATTTTTATTTCTAGTCTGACGCGACACGGGCGCGTTTCGTAAAACTTATTACATTTTCAAAGACTTTAGTTCACAAATACACAACTGAATAGAACTTACGTATCTCCGATTTTATATCTACATTTGAGTGAGGTGGAAGGGGTGATGTGGCATTAACACAAGACAGAACAAAATATGGTATTAATAGGGTATTAATTTCATCAACACAAGACAGAACAAGAGTATTAATAGGGTATTAATTTCATCAACACAAGACAGAACACGAAGTAATGGATATTGAATAGAAGTGTTTGTAGAAAGCCTATTGGTCCATATTTCTTGATGCTTCTATATTGGAGCGGAGTCTTGAGGTGGGTAGAATATAGTTGTGCAATAATTGGCTGTTGATTGCTGGTGTTGACTTCTTGATGTGTAGTGCCTCGCAAACGTCAAGCCGCCTGCTATCGCTGTATCTATCGATGATTTCTGTGTTGTTTACTAGGATTTCTCTGGCGATGGTTTGGTTGTGGGAAGAGATTATATGTTCCTTAATGGAGCCCTATTGCTTATGCAGCATAAGCAACAGGGCTCCATTAAGGAACATATAATCTCTTCCCACAACCAAACCATCGCCAGAGAAATCCTAGTAAACAACACAGAAATCATCGATAGATACAGCGATAGCAGGCGGCTTGACGTTTGCGAGGCACTACACATCAAGAAGTCAACACCAGCAATCAACAGCCAATTATTGCACAACTATATTCTACCCACCTCAAGACTCCGCTCCAATATAGAAGCATCAAGAAATATGGACCAATAGGCTTTCTACAAACACTTCTATTCAATATCCATTGCTTCGTGTTCTGTCTTGTGTTGATGAAATTAATACCCTATTAATACTCTTGTTCTGTCTTGTGTTGATGAAATTAATACCCTATTAATACCACATTTTGTTCTGTCTTGTGTTAATGCCACATCACCCCTTCCACCTCACTCAAATGTAGATATAAAATCGGAGATACGTAAGTTCTATTCAGTTGTGTATTTGTGAACTAAAGTCTTTGAAAATGTAATAAGTTTTACGAAACGCGCCCGTGTCGCGTCAGACTAGAAATAAAAATGAATTTTGGAGAATTGATTTTTGATTTACCTCCAACAGTGAAGCGTAATGTACGAAAGATTGAGAAAATTCGTGTTAGAATTATTAATCTTACTTTTTCGGTCATATTTAATAATATATGTCTACAGGAAAGACTGCTACCAAAATATACTAATATATATATATATATATATATATATATATATATATATATATATATATATATATATATTATATATATATATATATTATTTCACCAAACATGACCTGACTAAGAGGTCAAGGATATATAAACTTGGGAATATATATTAAATACTTGCCTAATATTGTTGAAGAGTTTAAAAACATGGGCAGTGGATAAGTATGCAAATAAATGACTTGACATGAAATGTGGAGAGTTTGTTGAGAAGGTGTAAGGCTCGATAATATATATATATCACCCTAGAAGTGACTCGAACCCGGACTGCCAGGAGCACATTGCAACTGGTCAATGTGATCAGTGTATTGCTAATACACTGATCACATTAATGCAGAATAACCACAACTGAAAAGATTTAATTATTGCTAGAACGTTTTCAACGCAACTGGGCTGTCTACAGCAGCAGAGCAAGACAGAAGATGCAGCAGACAGATTACGTAGACCAAAACTCAAGGAAACGGAAGTAGAACGGAGACGAGAGAGGGGAGGGGGGAAGAGCCAAATGAATTGTCACGCTTGATAATCCCCAGAAAGTTACCAGCCGCAGCGTCAGAGGAGGAGATAAGGCGGAACAGGCCTAAGGAGATACGTAAGAAAAACAATGTAATTGGAGAAACTTAAGAAGTTACCATGTAAAACCAATTTAAATTGGTTGAGGAGGAGATTTAGTTATATACCCTAGTTGTGACGAGAAAAGTCAGCTATCTACCTGGATAGTGAGGAGTCAGTTATATATCTATTTGTGAGGAGAATAGTTAAAGATCCGGGTTGTGAAGAAGACAGTCAACCCTGAACGTATGACTGTGTGGAAGGTTGCCGGATGCAAACGTTCCTACGATGGTTATCGTCCCCAAATTAACATCAACAACACCTGTGTATCGGGAAGAAATTGTCAAGAGACGGCAAAAAGAGAGAGAAACAAAAGAACAATCGACTTGAGAATGGTCCAGGACGGACCGAAACGTCGTCGTCCCTTCACCTTCTAGTGTGTGGTCTGGTCATCAAACAAAAGAAAGTACTACCCTCAAGAACAGTCTCTAAAAGAGATCTTCAACAGAGAAGACTCTGAAAGTCATTAATACAAAGCAGTTTGCGTGGCCCATTGCTCTGGTATGCCTACTTAAATGATTAACTCCTCAGTCTAGAAGTTCTAACTTATTCTGGTGACTGTTTAACATTTACATTACAGGAGAGAAAATGACGATTGCTACAAGAGTTGTTAAAAAACACTGTAAATTGCTCCTGGGGGGGAGGACGATGGACCAATTCCGCTTGTGGCAGAAAAAACACAGATGATCATAACTAGACTGCATGATATTAAACCGGGAATAGGCATATAAATGGGTGGAAGAAAATTATATTTCTTTGATGAAGATGACATCTTGGAGATGAAGTTTGGCTCTTCAATAGCCAGAAAAAGTCACGTATGGAACCTACCAAGTAAGGCAGCTAAGAAACGTACAGCTTATGCCTTCAAGAACGCCTTATGTAGCATACCATCTCGACAGTGGTGTTGTGAAACCTTATTTGAAACCTAAGTTGGCTCTCATGTTGAGTAAGCACAACTGTCACGGATGGACTGAACCCCATCATTTATCCGAATTCTTAACGTGATAGAGAACTGTGCGAAAAGACTCATCTCTTGTCTTGATCAAGTTTAGTTGGACGGGGTCAATACATCAGAACCTTCAACACTGGAGAGATATTAGTGACTTCACGTAGCAGTGGTCACTAATATCTGACGAGTCAATGTTCGCAAGATTTCCCAACTGGCCCAGCTTGTGGAGAGCCACAAGTTGGCCACCGCAACACGAGGCGCTCTGTCATGTACAGCCTCATGCTGGCAGAGCCATTCTCTAGAACATCGCTATCAGCCATCGTTCATTCCCAGACTGTGTCGCATTGTGAACAAATTCACTCGACTCGTAAGTAATGTGAAATCAGGTCAAGCGACTATATAAAAGCTGTAGCATAGCGGCCTCCAGTTCCAGCCTCTTACTAACACGATTGAAACAGCACTAAATGAAGTATATTTCTAAGGTAAACAAATAATAAACTCGTCAGAGTTTATTATTTGAAATAGAGATAGAGATAGAGAAATAAAGATAGAGAAAAACACACAGACACACAGATGGAAATAAAAACCAGGCATATGAGCTAGCACACTTCTGGAGAATATTGTTACTCTAAACATTTAGCGCGGGGCTGCCGGCTCTTGAATTACCCTTAAATCCATTATGTTCCCTATATCAAAAAACACGCGTTTGGCTTCTCTGGCGGAAAGCGCGAGGCGGCGGCGTTTGTCTCAGTTGCGTCGGTGTTGCTGGTTTAATTTCATGCTCGCTCTTCTGTGATCCTTAGTTACTGCTCCCTCTGATTGTGGTGGTGGTGGTGGTGTTGGTGGTGGTGATGAGTGGTGTTGGTGGTGGTGGTGATGAGTGGTGTGGTTGGTGGTGGTGATGAGTGGTGTGGTTGGTGGTGGTGATGAGTAGCTTTAGTGGTGTTGCAGATAATTGGGTTGGTCTAGGTGTTTGTTACATCTGGGAACACCAGCCCATGTTGTCACATTCATTGACCCTTATAGTTGTTAAACTGTGACGCCCGTTTGTTGCACCACCCATTAGTATCGTGAAAATAAAGAGAGCCATCAAGAAACCGAATAAACAGTCCAGTGAGAGACATGATCCTGGCTCCATCAAGGCATGGCAGAGTTTGCTTCTCTCTCTCTCTTTACCGCGCGAGCAAGAGAAGAAAAGTCGCTAGAATCCTCGATGAGCAGAACGATAAGTTATTTCCACAGCCAACAAGTTTACAAGGCGCTTGTGTTGTTCCCATGGAGATCTCGGAGGATGAAGGAGAGCGCTGCACAATATGAGGAAGTTGGATCATAATATCTGCAACTCCACTGAGAAATTGGCTGAGTTACCAATTTTTCAGTGCAGTTTCAACGCCTGAAAACAACTGCAGTCTGGATGGTCTAATTGCTGACGTCATTAAACACTTTTTCTTTAGTGTATCCATCTGCGCCTTGAAAAAGAAGAGTGTTGGGATGAGACCCATTGCTGTGGGCACCACCCTCCGGCTGATGTTAAGACAGGTCGAGTATGTGACCCACAAAGTTCACTTATTTAAAGGCATAACAATAAAGAAGAGAGAGGGTTGGGTGGGGGGGGGGGGAGAGGGGAACTAATACTCTTGTGAATTAAGTGTCAAACTACTTGGTCTGAACACTCTTTATTTTCTGTTATGAGGCATTGGGATCCCAAAATTGGTGCACACACACACACACACACACCACACACACACACAACACACACACACACAACACACACACACACACACATTATAGGGGTCTGGTAGCTGAGTGGACAGCGTGCAGAACTCGTAATTCTGTGGCCCGGGTTCGATTCTGGGACCAAGCAAAAACAAATGGGCAAAGTTTATTTCACCTTGATGCCCCTGTTACCTAGCAGTAAATAGGTACCTGAGAGTTAGACAGCTGTTACGGAACTACTTCCTGGATGTGTACTTACCTAATTCTACTTACCTAATTGTGCTTCCGGGGGTTGAGCTCTTGCTCTTTGGTCCCGCCTCTCGACTGTCAATCAACTAATGTATAGGTTCCTGAGCCTACTGGGCTCTAACATATCTACACTTGAAGCTGTGTATGAAGTCAGCCTCCACCACATCACTTCCTAATGCATTCCATTTGTCTACTTCTCTGACACTGATAAAATTCTTTCTAACGTCTCTATGGCTCATTTGGATACTCAATTTCCCCCCGTGTCCCCTAGTACGTGTGCCCCTTGTAGTAAATAGTCTGTCTTTATCTACCCTATCAATTCCTCTGAGAATCTTGTATGTGGTGATCATGTCCTCTCTAACTTTTCTGTCTCACAGTGACGTGATGTTTAATTCCCGTAGTCTCCCCTCGTAGCTCATACCCCTCAGTTCGGGTGCTGGTCTGGTGGCAAACCTTTGGGCCTTTTCCAGTTTAGTCTTATGCTTGACTTGATATGGGCTCCATGTTGGAGCCGCATACTCAAGGATTGGTCTGACATATGTGGAATACAAAGTTCTGAAAGATTCCTTACACAAGTTTCTAAAGGCCATTCTTATGTTAGCCAACCTGGCATGTGCCGCTGATGTTATCCTCTTGATATGAGCTTCAGGGGATAGGTCTGGCGTGATATCAATCCCCCAGGTCTTTCTCTCTGTCTGACTCTTGAAGTATTTCATCTCCCAAATGATACCTTCTATCTGGTCTCCTGCTCCCTACACCTATCTTCATTAGATTGCATTTGCTTAGGTTAAGCTCTAACAACCATTTGTTCGTTAATTTCTGCAGCTTGTCCAGGTCTTCTTGAAGCCTCAAGCTGTCCTCCTCTGTCTTAAGATTAAGATAATTAAGATTAAAATTAAGATAAGAGAAGGATTAAGACAGAGGAGGACAGCTTGAGGCTGTGTGTGTGTGGAAAAAATAAAAAAAAATTAGTTATTAGTTAGTTACAGTTGATTGATTGACAGTTGAGAGGTTATCTCGGTTATCTTGAGATATTTCGAGGGTTTTTACTGTCCCGCGGCCCGGTCCTCGACCAGGCCTCCACCCCCAGGAAGCAGCCCGTGACAGCTGACTAACACCCAGGTACCTATTTTACTGCTAGGTAACAGGGGCCGGAGAGGAGGGCCGAAAGAGCAGAGCTCAACCCCCGCCAGAACAAATAGGTGAATACAGAGCCAGGTCCAGCAGATAAAGGTGTGGGGCTCGCGGAGTGGCAGGGTCATCACTCAGGATGGAGGTACAGTCAGGCCAGAGTCTGTTCGACGCTTCTGAACCCCATTACCTGCGTTCCAAACACTCCGTGTGTGTGTGTGTGTGTGTGTGTGTGTGTGTGTGTGTGTGTGTGTGTGTGTGGTGTGTGTGTGTGTACTCACCTATTTCTATTTGTACTCACCTATTTGTGCTTGCGGGGGTTGAGCTTTGGCTCTTTGGTCCCGCCTCTCAGCTGTCAATCAACAGGTGTACAGATTCCTGAGCCTACTGGGCTCTATCATATCTACATTGTGTGTGTGTGTGTGTGTGTGTGTGTGTGAGTGTGTGTTTGTGCACTCACCTAGATGTGCTTGCACGGTCGAGCTAGGCTCCTAGCCTAGCCTTCCGAACGTTCTTAAATTAATGCAATAAAGCATTTCTCACACTTTTATCTTATTTATATATAAACATTTGAAGGAAATTAGATGCACAAGTCGTCCAAGCTAACATGTTCCATTTATTGACACCTCTAACACTGAAAAAGTTCTTTCTCATGTCTCTAGGCTCATCTGCGTCTCTAGTTGCCATCTATGACCCCGCGTTCTGCTGTTTCTAGCTTTGAACAACGTTGCTTTGTCAACATTGTCAATTTCCCTTTGAATCTTATATGTTGTTATCATGTCCCCACTATTCTCCCCTCCCCTCCTGCGTGGCATGGTCCAGTTCTCTCACTCTTTCCTCATAGCTTAATCTTCTCAGCTCCGGAACCAGTCTCGTTGCATGTCTATGGACCTTTTTTAGTTTCTCCTTGTCCTTTGTCAGGAAAGAGTTCCATGTTGGGGCTGCATATTTAAGAGTAGGTCACTGTATATAGTGTCCGGATATCTCCTTTGTCCAGGTTTCTGAAGAACACGCGGAGTTTGGCCGGTGTGCTATATGCACCATGTTATTCTGATAATGTGGGCTTCTGACATCAGATTCGGGTTCTGTCCGCTCCCAGGTCTTTTTCTGATTGAAGAATTTGTCTTCCTTTCATCCTATACTGCTGTACTGGTCTTCGCAGACCCACTCCAATCCTCATAACATTGCATAAACTCTAGCAGTTATTTTTCATACCACTTCTGGAGTGAATCAAAAGCCACTTGCAATGCATCAATATCTAACCCAGACGTAACGATTTCATTAGTTCAGCATTATCTGCAAATATCGATTTGAAGGAGCCAGTTTTCTTTGTAAAGTCATTGACATGTATTAGAAGGAGGAGGGGCCCTAGAACAGACCCTTGTGGTACTCCACTTGTAACCTTTCTCCACTCTGATGTTTCTGCTCTCACTGTAACCCTTTGCTTCCTTCCTGAGAGATACTCCCTGACCCATCTTAAGACTCTTCCAGTTATGCCAGCATACTTTTCTAGTGTGAGTAGGAGTCTCACATGAGGGACCGTATCAATTGTCTTCTGACAGTCAAGGAATATGCAGTCTGCCCATCCTTCTCTAGTTTGATTTCTTTCATCTTGTTGTAAAACTGAAACTATGCATGGAATATTCATCTACATCCTTCACATCTGACTCATTCAACTTGTTCACTTCTTTAAGTGAAGAAAAATTGTTTGACATCAATTTACTACACCCATATTATTACTTATTATGCTATTGTTTCCTCCCATGTCCTCTCATCCTAACTTTGTTTATACTAAACTTGTGACTCGTGTCCGTTTTGTCATAACCTTTTGTCATAACGCGTTAATGTGCCTTCTCTTAATGGTAAATGGGAGGTTCACCTGCCCTTGCTGGTACTTTTATTTATTCATTCTCTCCGGCCCTTGCATGGCACCTCAGTCTGCTACCTGAAGGGGTAAGTCTTGTTGCAAAGAGTCTCAACTCTCATTTCCGAACACGTCTCCTTTTTTAAACTGTGAACGGAGGTAGCTTATACTATTTTCCATTCTTGTTCGTTCTGTTGAATTCCTTCCGCTCTCACTGGCTATATGTTTTTCCCCCTTTTATTCCTACGGATCATCCGGATCTTCAGCTTCCATCCACAGTCCCACTTGCTGTACTAATTCCAATCATATCTTTTTATCTTTATCTACTCTGTAACTGTTGTCGAGACCCGTATGTTATCATATCACCTTCTTGGGGTTATCTTGAGATGATCCCCAGGAAGCAACCCGTAGCAGCTGTCTAACTCCAGGTACCAATTTACTGCTAGGTGAACAGGGCATCACGGTCAAAGAAAATCTGCCCATTTGTTTCCTTTTCCACCGGGGATCTAACCCGGAACATTAGGACTACGAATTCCGAACGCTGTTCACTCAGCCGTCAGGCCCCCTGGGCACCTTTACTGCCTTCAGTGTTCTAGAGTGATGAGACAAACTTCCTTCAGTTTTCCCATTGATTGCTTTCATCTCGATGGGAATTCAGCTTTGTTGAATAAGGCTCAGGTGCTACGTTTAGCTTTGTTTTGTGTTGTTTCAAGCGAAGTTGAAACAATTTACGTTTAAGCGTGTGACCATTAACATAGACCGGAGCTCCAGCATCACTCTCCTCGTGCACGATCACGATAGTCTGGTAGTCGTGTGTTGGGAGAGAATATAACTGAAGATAGGTAGGTTACTCTCTAATGTTAAGTTGCCTCCTGTATTGTAAAGTTACCTCCTGTAATGTAAAGTTGTCTCCTGTAATGTGAAATCCAAGTTAGGTCGTCGATCCTGATAAAAGCACTGACAGTCAGTTCGTGTACATGGTGCGTGTACGAACAAGCGCCATGTACATAAAGTCCTAACAACTACTTACTCACGTGGGAATGGGTTGAACACGAGCCGCTAAATCGTGTTTACACAAATATAATTTTATAGTTAAAGTCATGGCATAATTAAGATTTTTTCTGAGGTCTAGCAGCAAATTGGTATAAATTAAGAGTAATTGGTATAAATTAAGAGTAATTGGTATAAATTAATAGTAATTTGGTATAAATTACGAATTATAAATTGAGAGTAATCCCAGCCTGAACTGACGTACGTTCAGCAAATACTTATATGTAAATACAGAATTTTCTGTTTTTACCACAGCGTTCAGACAAGATTAATAGTAACATTTACACGAGAATCATGTATGTATACTTGTATATTCTGTATTTATGATATTGCGAGTAATTCCATAGTGTATATTTGTGCTCAACTGTGACGTATAGCATTCCCCTAATTCAGTTTAATGAAGAATAACTACATTTGAAAAGGTAAAAATATTGCTATATTTTCGTCTTTTCAAATGTCGAAATCTATCTATGCTTTGACGACATAGTATCTTAACCTAATAAGGTAATATATAATTATGAAATAAGATAATATTATTAGGTAATAATTATGGAAATAATGGAAATAACATTTCATTCACTTGTACCACCGAAGATTCGAACCCACGAACACGAAGCGGAACACTGGAGTGCCATCGACCAAGATGGCACCCACAATAAGAGAAGGTCCCAGAGACACACCACTGCTACCCAACTGGGACTTTCACACTCTCATGGGGTGGCCCATGAGTCTGATGGTTTATACTCCCACTCCCCATAACCACCAACTTACATACAACCATCCACGCTCATAACAATTCATGTCCTATAACCACCCACGACCTATAACTACCCACTCTTCATAATCACCCACTTCCCTATAATTACCCATTCCCAATCACTACCCGATCATCATCACCCTATTGAATAATAAGAACCCTCCACCATAATTAATATGAAGCAATACGTGATATCGTACTTGACAAAGCAGGTGAACCTTACCTTCAAAAGTGATAGAGTAGCAAGGGTCAGGCCGCTCCAAGTTATCGAGGATCGTACGTGACTCAAATATTTCATGTCCCTCCAACTACAATGGAATTTCTTCCTGGCTTTCACAAGCCATAAATTATATCATAAATCTATAAATTCTTTCATATCTCTGCATGCTGGCTGATGGGAAGCAAAATTTAGGGTTTTTGAAATTCTTCTTGAGACGAGGAGAAGGAATAGTGCTCCGGAAACTTCAGAGGTCCTCCGG
>NC_091227.1:16323883-16338883 GCF_040958095.1 Procambarus clarkii | reverse complement strand
CAGGATCGAGCATTGACTCTTGGATCTCGCATCCCACAGATGTGTGAGTGTATTCACCTAGTTGTGCTTGCGGGGGTTCAGCTTTGCTCTTTCGGCCCATCTCTCAACTGTCAAACAATCAACTGTTACTAACTACTAATTTTTTTTCCACCACTTAAAGTGGAGGAAAAGAGAAGCTAAATGTGAGGTATGAGTGACGGGGTTGTAGAGAAGCTTAGTGTGAGGTTAGGACCTGTCCTAAACGCTATGTGTGCTTGTGACATTACAAGAATGTAAGAACTCTGGTGTACACAAATACAAAATAAAAACTATACATAATTATTTTTTTAATGCTCGTGAGTTATGTTAGTCACACCTATTCAATGCACGGTCGAACTCCACGTTTTCTTCTCAGTTTTCTGTAATGCCGCTGGTGTTAGCTTTACTTGAATGCTATTAATTTTACTATTATGTAGTTAATGTATACGGCATTTAATACATATTTTAATAATTTATGCTGTGGTTTAGCAATATTTGTCATTTACATATACTAAACACTTTAATTTTTTACATACACTTTAGATTCATTGTGTATGCACACCCAGACAATTATTTTGTATTGATATATATATATATATATATATATATATATATATATACACATATATATCTTTATAATAATTTAATACATATTTTAATAATTTATGCTGTGGTTTAGTAATATCTGTCATTTACATATACTAAACACTTTAATTTTTTTTACATACACTTTAGATTCATTATGTATGCACACCCAGACAATTATTTTATAATATATATATATATATATATATATATATATATATATATATATATATATATATAATATATATATATATATATATATTATATATATACACATATGCAACAATGATCACAAAAACACTGATCCAAGTATGCAGAATAACCACATGTGAAAAATAGAAAATGCATAACGCGTTTTCGGCTAATTCGCCTTCATCAGAGCAAAGTAGAAATCTTACATGATTTCTACTTTGCTCTAATGAAGGCGAATTAGCCGAAAACGCGTTAAGCATTTTCTATTTTTCACATGTGGTTATTCTGCATATATACATATATATATATTTCTATTCATGTGAATGGTTGTCTTAGGGGACCCAGCACACTGATTTGCATTACTCCTGTACTGTATGTACTCCTCCATATAGTCTAGGCCTCCGTGATAGCTGCATAAATGCCGGTGTACTGTACTTAAATGTGTTAATAAAAAACAAAAATCCCGCTGCTGAGAGGCCTTATGCCAAACACCAAAGCAAAATCTACACTAATGTAAGAAATATACATATGTACCCCACTTCTCGGAGCATATGTAATGAGCGTTTGACTTTAGTTCTGCATATACGGCAGTTAAAAGCAATTATATTTTTGTTTAAGTGTTGAAACAGTCAGCTGGTGCCTGTGCCTCTTCACCACTTACCTCACTCGCTTGGAAAAGTGTGACTAAGTGGCCAAGTTTTAACTTTACGCCATAGCTCGCAGGTACGAGCACTTCTGTGCCACACATTCTGACAGACGCCACAGACTTCTTTCTGTATTTTCTTGTTTTCTATAGATTATAGTGAATTATTGTGGGTAAGGACGTTTCTGGTGAGACATAATTTATGTGTGAAATTATTCATATGTTTTCTGGCGCATAATATTATACACTTTCTGTGTTTTAGCGTGAGAGCGGTCGTCATTATGCAGAAGAGGAGACAAAGGCTGGTTCATGGTCTGTGTATCCCAGTGTTGTTATAGCTGCTCTTACCACAATGCTTTGACATAATAAACTAATACTATTTACTTAGTTGCTAAAGGGATAGCAATGATTCTTTGTCTTTTATAAATGTTATATTTTTTGCATCTGCGAGTGATAAATTATATTAATGAATATAATAATCAATGTTGGGTTCTGTAGTACAGTGGCTACTTTGTCGAATCACAGTCGGGGATCCATGATTGGATTACCATGCAGGACTGAAATAGCTAGATCTGTTTCCTTTTACATAGTGTTTCTCTTCACTTAGCAATAAATTAGGTACCCAGGAGTTAGGCAACTGTTGACCAGACCACACACTAGAAGGTGAAGGGACGACGACGTTTCGGTCCGTCCTGGACCTACTCAACAGTTGAAACTAGGCAGAGTTGAAGATTAGATTAGCGTATTAAAACAGCAAACAGATTAGGACGGGGAAGGTAATTAGTGCATAATGAAGAAGTCGTCAGGCAAATTACATTAGGCTACTGTAGTGTAGGTTGCATCCTGGGGAAGATCAGCAATTTGTGGAGACCTCGATACAAGCCTGCACCTTACAACGATAATTGTCAACATCTTAAGGACCATAGAGATATAATATTAATAATAAATATTCCCTAGAAACATTATTTATGATTGTGTCTTGTGATGTCATTTTGGAATTGCAGACGGTCGTAACCTTGTAACTGTGGTTGCTTACAGGGTTGCTTATTCTTTTCTTGTATTGGCGAATAATAATGATTGAATCACAATTCTCCTTCTCCGCTCACTGAATGTTAGACTAGTTGAAGATTATCTTTAGAGATTTGTTGCACAATCAACATTATGCATACTTTTGGGGACTACAAAAAATGTAATTGGTGTTTCAAGAGGATGGTTCAGTGACGCAAAAGCTACGAGCAGCCAATACGAAAGTGCATGACTGACCAGGTCTAGAGGCTGTGGAACTATGCAATTATTTAAGGCAATTTTCCCACTAGCCTAACGAGCCAACTCTGGTGTTTGAACGGTATTTTTGCAAGACTTTTGGGGCTTCACACTCTCACATTATCTCTCCTCTTACAGTTAAGATTTTTTTCCCTAGAAAGGCACAAAAATAAGGAAAAAAGTTGTCCTGATAAGAGAGATTGTTAGACATAAAACCCAACACTGAAGCAAAGCTGCAAACCAAGACTAGCACACGAGTGTCAGGTGTGTTTCTAATGTCAGGTATATCATAGGTGTCAGGTGTGTCATTGGTGTAAAGTATATGAAGGGGGGTGTCAAACGTTCCGGAGGTATTGTTGGTGTCAGGTATATTGTGTCAAGATTGTCAGAGCTGTCACGAGTATCAGGTGTGTCAAGAGTTTCAGTGGGTGTTAAGGCTGTCACTGGTGTCTGATGTTTTAACTGTACCAGGTGTGTCATGTGTGTCAAGGGTGCCAGGTGTGCCAAGTCACAATGCGGGGGCCCCAAAGTGATAACTACAGGGGCAGAGGGATGAAAGCAGCGCGCTGGAGTGTTATTAAAGACCTGATAACGTCGACATTCTCCTACAAGCCATTTCTTTTACCTGGCGACTTCTTCATTATGCACTAATTACCGTGCCCGTCCTAATCTGTTTGCTGTTTTAATACGCTAATCTAATCTACAACTCTGCCTAGTTTCAAGATAACGTTGAACGACTTGCTCACACGACTCTTGTGAAATTTTCAAGCAACGTGACAGACTTTGGGTCGAGTCTTATAATATATGCATATATTTACTGTAATTATCTTGGAAATAATTATATCTTGTAATGGAGCCTTTAGCTAAAAATAATACTCCCATTGTTTATACTTAGAGTTAATTAAGTAATTAAAACGTCGTCGGCAATTTTTAATGTTTGTTTTTCATTGGTCGTAATTTGCAGTTGTTGAGCACATGAGCTCATTATGTAATCCCAGCAACACAGGCAACCAAATGTGTATGAATTCCGGAGCTACAGCTGGGTAGATATACATAAACACGAGACAAATATATACATATACAAAAATTTTATTTTGTGTGAAATTTAAGAGCTCATAGGAATCTTAAACCCGGGACACAGTGGGCGCTTAAACCGGTAAAGTTAACAAAAACATAAAATTTAAACCAACTCTTTGTTTAAAGTTTCCAGGAATGTAAACAAAAAATCTTGTTACAAATATTTATTAATCTAGAGTTTCTTGTAGAAAGAGAAGCATTCCTGACAACAACGTACAGAGATCAAAAGGAGAGAAAATAGTGCTTGTAGATAACATTTAACCTGTAAAGGATTCATCAACTCTCTCAGAGATACACTGTGCTAATGTTTGTTAAGGGAATGTGTGTCAGATATTCCCAGTCTCCGTCTCGTCTCTGTTTGCCAGATGTCTCTCTCTCTGGTTGATTGTAAATGATCGCGGAATTCTCACTCTCCAACTTCTGTCTCGTGGATTAGACTCGCTGGTGGTGGTGAATGGTTGAGGTAGTGGTGGATGGTGTAGTGGAGGTTGTAGTTGTGGAGGCTGTGGCGAGGTTTCCTGTCAGTGACAGGAAACCTCTGTGCTACCGAGGTGAGAACTCTAGCTCTTCACGGCTCTCTCACCAGCAGTGTTGACCCACAAATAAACGTTACCTTCCTGACGCTCCAATTCTTTGTCGAATCTGATTTTAAAGTTGTGAATGAGTTGGCTTCCACAATTTCTTCTTTCTGTGTTCCACTCGTTAACAGGATATGACAGCATTTATTTACTTACAATTCTTCGACTCATTTGCGTATCCAGTTTCCACTTATGTACTCTCGTCGTTCTTTTTCTCAGTTTAAAAAGGTTGTCCAAGTGTACCTTGCATGTTGTGATCATATTCATTTTCTTCTCATATCTAGGGTTGTTCCCATTACCAGTTCCGTTGCTTATCCCTTATAACCATGGCACTAATCCTGCTTAATACATCTGCTCTTCTTCAATTTCCTATTTTGTGCTTTGCAAAGTGTGGATTCCAGATTGGTGTTGCATATGCCAGTATAGGTCTAACAAAGGCTGTGCATATTGTTTCGATAGAGTAATTATTTAGAGTTTTAAATTACGTTTATATGATTACCCGCTTATTAAATGGTCTCCATGTTTAGCTATTTATTTGTGCCTCTGGTATTTGCTTTCTAATTATACACTGTTCAAGTTTTGTCACTTTCCGGCTCTTGTAGTTGTCTTCCCCTTATGGCGTAGGGTCCTTCGTGTCATTTATTGCCATCTATCTACCAGCTAACAGCAGCCCTCCTGGAGAGAGAGATAATTTCACAATGCAACTTGAATTGGGCTTGGTGGCCATCTTGGCTGAAATTTCGGAATAAATCTTCCCATACAAGGGTCGCGTACCCAACCCAAACATCTCTAAGCATCACGGGAATTTGTTTGGAAGATAACTGCTGTATCCACTTTGGTGCGTTGGTCACCTCCTCTGTGGGCCCCCTGTGATAGATAGGTGACCATTCTAACATTGCTATCCATGATAGATAGATGACCCCCTAACGTTGGTAGCTATGATAAATAGATGACCACTAACGTTTCCATGTATGATAGAGAGGTGACCATTCTATCTATGATGGACAGATAGCCAATGAATCTTGACCATGTATGATAGACACTGTAACTAGACCATCTATGATAGACACTGTAAGACGTCTTAGGCTAGAATGCTGGAATTCAACCCCTATGAAGTAAAAGCTAAAGTGAATGGGATTAGAAGATAGAAGGCCAGAAGGAATCTACATCATAAGAGGAAGGCAACTACAAGAATTAGATACAGAACCAAGTTATGGAGTTTGCATAACTAACAAAATAAACAAAAGTGTATCAAATGTTGAATTTAATGCATCTGCCAATACACACAACCAAATTTTCCAACAAAAATCATTATTAAGAGAATTTACCTTATTCGACAAACTCGGCCTAAAAAAACACATGTATACAAATTAACTCCATAACTATATGAATAAACAAATAATTATAACATACTGGCATGTAGTTCGAGCTGGAGAACGTCGAAAAATTAAACAAACAAATGTTAATTATTGTCAATAGCCGACATTATGGCAGGGATAAATTTAACGCTCATACAGACTAACAATCCTTTCACTATTTATATATATTTATATATATAGGCCAAATTCAAATTACTTTCCCAGTGTGTGTAGGGATGAGTGATCAAAGCGGACTATCCCTGGTTCATGTATGGTGAGCAATTCTGAGTTTGACTTGGTAATGGGCGTCTCTTTGCTGGTGTTTTGTCGAACTTGTGTTATATATATATATATATATATATATATATATATATATATATATATATATATATATAGCAAATCCTTGCTATCAGTTCCACGAAGCCTCGCTATCAGTTCCAAGAAACCTTAGTGCTATATTTGTTTCTGTTTAAGCACTACCATCTATGCAACTTATTTTGAGTAAATTTCATCAATTTTAGGATATCAATTATGTTATTTGTTGTACGACATTTTTTTAGGAAAACATTGCCTGTGGTGATCAAGTGACAGGATGAACAACCCAGCGGGTTTTCTTCCTATTGGGGAGTGTTGTACATGCTGCTATGGCGGTGTGTCCACTCACAAGATGAGTGGCGCTGCCCAATAAACTCGCCCCTCGGGGCAAAATCTTAAAAAATTTAAAATTGCCTGTGGTATAACCATTCAAAACCTCTCTGTGGGCCGCACGATGTGATGTTGACAAACATCGCTGGGCCCGAACGCGCATATAAGAACTCCTACATCAGTTTAAGTGATATCATGCCTTGCAAAATTGCCCAAAAAGCTGCAAAACTAACCCGAGGCGTGACGTTTTTACATGCAAATAACTGGCATATTTGGGTCGGCAGCTCTTTCCCCCGGCACCATTACAGAAGCTGAGAGCACCTATTATGAAGGTCGTATACAGCTATTCTTCCCACTATAGCAATAGCCTCTTCTCAGTGGTAGACGGGCGAGGCGAGGAGCAACCAAGAGTTTTTAGCTAAATCGGATTTTTAAGTAATATTTAACTGTTGGCGCTGATATTTATTGTCATGGAAAGTCAAGGGCCTTCCAAGGTCAGTGTTGCAACTGTCTAGGACATGACGCAGATGCTTTCTCACTCACAGTATCGTCTACCCACTGAAGCCGGAAATTAGAAGCAATGTTGAGGAGAAAGCACTAAGCCAGTAGGACTTTATAGCACATGGAAGGGATACGAGATAGAGGAAAGGAGTGAAGAGACGTTTCCCGGCCCCTTGGACCATCGGGGATCGAACAACGCTCTGCTGGATGAGAGCCTGTCGCTCTACTAACCAGTTAAATTGGCTGGCAAGAAAAATTACAAGACACTTCTCCAATTAAAAAATTAAGTTGAACAAATCCTAAAGGAAGAATGGGAGGGGGGGACCTTTGACCAGCCGCAGCCTTCCTGTGGAGGCCACTTGATTCAGTAAACCTGAGATAAACAACTCATGAGATTTTCTTTCGTGTTACTTCAATGTAAACAACATGTTCTCCCGGCAGTGCTGACGACACAGAGCACAGTGTCAAAATCCTGGTGCTTTCACGAGGCTAAAACATTGACGTGATCTGGGAAGATCGCTAAAGTGTGGTCAACTGCTGATTTTCTCCGGGATGCAGCCCCTGAAATTGTCTAACTCCAGCGTACCAATTTACTGCTAGGTGATCAGAAGCATGCGGTGAACAGAAACACCGTCAACTTATTTCTTCTCCAGTCGGGATTCGAACCTCTTTTCCCTCTATACCTTTCTACCTCTCCCTCCTTCTTCTACCTCTCCCTGCCCCTCTTATAAGTAATGGATATACACATGTAATATAATACAGTCCCCAGTATAGTATTGTATACACATAGCGCCCAGACACTGTATATAAAACATTGTTTACTTCAATGTTTGTGCTGTGTTCTCTGCATATAAAACACTATATTGGGGGAGTGAATGTTTTTGCACTTGTCTATATCCGTTCCTCGCGTAAGGGCCAGGTGTTTTCTGAGTCTTTTTAGGACAAGACTAAAGCTTGGGGGAGAGTCAGCAGAGCCCTTCACTGTAGAAGATTGGGGGAGAGTCAGCAGAGTCCTCTACTGTAGAAGCTTGCGGAGGGGAGAGTCAGCAGAGTCTTCCACTGTAAAAGCTTAAGGGCAGAGTCAGCAGAGTCCTCCACTGTAGAAGTTTGGGGAGGGGAGAGTCAGCAGAGTCCTCCACTGTAAAAGCTTAAGGGTAGAGTCAGCAGAGTCCTCCACTGTAGAACTTGCCAATACAATTAATAAAAGTCAAACATACGATGTCTCAGAGACATAAAATCTGAGAACAAATGAGAATTTATGAGACACTTACCACGGCGGAGAGCTCCACCGTCTCTTTCCCTCACAAGCGGCATGCTAAGGTTAACACGTGCTGAGTACATGATACATATACATTGTAACAATATACGAGTATCGTGTTGAAGAGAAGCCAATTTAATTCATTCGCCAGAAGCTTGGTCAAGAATGGAGGTCGTAATTACACGCAAGATAATGCTAGGTTAGGAGGTAGCATGGAAAATTTATAGTTTTATTGGCATATTGAAATGTTTACGTTTATAATATACATTTCTATTGTTCATTGTTTACTTTAGTTAGTTGCAAACTGGATGAATGGCTTCAACTAGAAAAGTATGGATTATTTCTCTGCAATGCAGGTTACAAAAAGTACCAATATTAAATAAGCCTACTTTGTACATACAATTTTTAATAACCAAAATTACTTCAAATAGAATTTTTTCAATTTTTTCAACCAGAAAGTACACAATATTATCACTTGCCTCAGGTTTTCCTCTCTACAATGTAAATTATACAAAAATATTAAAGAAAACACAACTAAATTACAGGATATTCAAAAGTCTGATAATGTCACACAATAGTACTTTGGGCTTATACTTACCCATATTGAATAACATACAGACTTAGGTAAGAGTGAAGGAATTATAATATGTATACTGAGATTAATCCCATATGTACTCACCTAGTTGTGCTTGCGGGGGTTGAGCTCTGGCTCTTTGGTCCCGCATCTCAACTGTCACTCACCTGATATACAGATTCCTGAACCTACTGGGCTCTATCATGTGTGTGTGTACGGAGTATCTTCAATCTTCTCTAACACAGTAAAAAATTATCCTAGTTCTCGACTATTATCTACTTCATCCGTAGCACGAAACACCTCACAGTAAGAGAACAGTGTGCTCACGGAACAGGGTGCTGCAAGAAACAGTTCCTTAGTCGCAAGGTTCACGATAATAACCGCTGAGAAACAACAGTATTCTTGTAGGAGGCGGCACTTTCCCTCCAGACCACCACTACTACCTGCTCCAACTCCCCAACCACTCGTTATCTCTCACAGTCGGCGTCTCCCATTCACACACACCCTCATCCGACATTCTTGTTCCCTATGTTCGTAAATATCCAATATTACGAGTTCATTAGACTCAAATATTTGTTTCAAATTGGACTCTAAAAAGCATGATTTTCAGTCACTAAATAGATGTTTTAACGTTTTTTTCGGTAATGGATAATATGTGAATATATGTCGTGTCTCTCGTCACTCAGGCACTTGTGAAGTCAAGGCTTGAGGCGCTTATGCCCTGTGGCACCACTTACAAATGTAGTGTCCAGATACTGTAAATGAAACATTATATTCATTAATGTTTGAACACTGTTCTCTGCATTTATAAATCATTGTATTGGGTTCTGAATGTTTTTGCACTAAAACTGGACTTTTTGCACACTAGGAGGCCTGGTCGACGACCGGGCCGCGGGGACGCTAAGCCCCGGAAGCACCTCAAGGCACCTCAAGGTAAAAATAATGTTTAACTTTAATTTGTATTAGTCTAATTGTTTTGTTTTATTACTCATCACTTTTAGCATATTTTTTTTTAATTCTAGGTGACTTGATCATTAAACCTATTTGTTATTTCGTTATATATTAAAAGTTAATTTTCTTTTATTTAATTGCCAGTGTGTGTAAGTCCAATTCTGTATGAGAAAGAATGTTTGTTTCTTTGATTTTGTGTTCATTTAATAGTTAGTTTTAGTTTTATTTATTAACGTCAATGTTAAGTTCTATTTGCCACATACCAGATGACATACATATATATATATATATATATATATATATATATATATATATATATATATATATATATATATATATATATATATGTCGTACCTAGTAGCCAGAACGCACTTCTCAGCCTACTATGCAAGGCCCTATTTGCCTAAATAGCCAAGTTTTCAGGAATTAATTGTTTTTCCACTACCTAACCTACCTAACCTAACCTAACTTTTTGGGCTACCTAACCAAACCTAACCTATAAAGATAGGTTAGTTTAGGTTAGGTAGGGTTGGTTAGGTTTGGTCATATATCTATGTTAATTTTAACTCCAATAAAAAAAAATTGACCTCATACATAATGAAATGGGTAGCTTTATCATTTCATAAGAAAAAAATTAGAGAAAATATATTAATTCAGGAAAACTTGGCTTATTAGGCAAATCGGGCCTTGCATAGTAGGCTGAGAAGTGCGTTCTGGCTACTAGGTCGACATATATATATATATATATATATATATATATATATATATATATATATATATATATATATATTTATTTATTTATATAGGTTGGGTATTGAATACGGATCTGCTATAAGCAAGGAAGTCGCGTTACCGATCAGTCCAAGTGGTTGGGTACAAGTAAAATTAGATTTCAAGAATGCTTTCAACTCGGTCAAAAGAGGAAGAAGTTCTCAAAGCAGTCCAAAAAAACATTGCCCGAACATTCTTTCTTTTGTTTGAGCAGGTTTATCAAAGACTCGGCGCTTCTGTTTGGCGAGCACAAAGCCAACTCAGTAGTGGGAATCCCACAGGGAGACCCCTTTGCACCCTTCTTCTTCTTCTGCATAGCGGTTCTTGAAATCACAAGCAGACTGACCAGTGACTCAACGTCTGGTTCCTGGATGGTGGCGTTCCTTACACGAGAGTGGGACGAACCTCACTGCCAGTCAGACTTGGGTGGGTTTGAGGGAGGGGGTAAGCATATGCAAGGTCACTGAGGCAGCAGTGACAGCATTCATATTCTCGTCCATCGCTGCCAGCGAATTAGTAGTCTCTCATACACAACTACCGGAGCGTATGAGAGACTACTGCTGAAGAGAACAGGGTTGGGAACGAAATATTCAGTCTACTTTTCCTCGTATTTTCAAAATAATGGGTTATTATTTTCATAAATATTTGTTCATATAAATATATATATATATATATATATATATATATATATATATATATATATATATATATATATATATATATATATATATATATTTCATCTTTTTCCCATGAGAGTTTTGCCATTATTTAATAGCTTAGAGTTCCCAAGCATCTGACGTTGAGAACACAAACAACGAGATTCTATTCAGGATCTCATAGTTTCATTGACAAAAATGTGTCGCTTCTCCAGCGATTGCTTTTTATTGCATTTGTGCACCCAATTACGTCAATAGTTTTCAATTACAGGTGATATGTGTATCAAAGAGGGGACGCAGGGAGGCCGGCCAACCATTATTTAAACAACCTTTGATCCAGTCCCAATCAAACTACAGAGACGGATATTGTATCAGTGGTGACGCTAACAGCTAGACCACCATGTCAGTACCAATGGACAAAACGATAGTTTTTTGGGGGGCGATTAGCTGAAGCTCACACACACACACACACACACACACACACACACACACACACACACACACACACACACCACAACAACTGTCTTTGACAGTTGAGAGGCGGGACCAAAGAGCCAAACCTCAACCCCCGCAAGCACAAATAGGTGAGTACACACACACAAACATTCACACACACACACACACACACACACACACACACACACACACACTACCAGGTAACTATTTACTGCTAGGCGAACAAGCGCATCAGGTGAAAGAACTGCCCATTTGCTGCTGCTGCTGTACGGTAGAGCGACGGTAGAGCTTATATCTATCTATGTATATCAAATTTAATATGCAATGCGTGAGTGTGTGTGTACGTGTCCATACGTATGTGTACGAGAGAGTGTGTGCATGTTAGTACACGTGAATCTGGAAATTATCAAGACCACATCACAAGGGAATGTTGCAGAAATATTCGCTAGATGGAGAATTAACCAATGCAACACCTGTTCCCCACTGCACCTAAAGATCTCTTGCCGTGTTATTAATCCAGATCACCACAGCCCCGCCCGAGCACCGGATAATGGCAGAAATCTTCCAGGACCAGGAGAGAGAATCCAATTTTCTTAAAGGTGCATCGGATGGAGTCTGGGAGGCATTATGGTAAGTGGTTCTCCTGGGGACCGGAGAAGAGTTAGTGCCTTGAGTCCAAGCTTCAGAAGAATGGCTTCAGACTCGTGAGTCTTGGGATAATCTAAGCAGGATGTATTAAGGCTTCAGTGTCAACTCTCTTGAGGAATATTCGCCTCACAACACAACGGCTGTTGGCTTCACAACGCACCAGTCGTAAAAATAATGAAAATCTAATTTATCAGAGTATGTGAAAACCGTTAACGAAAACGGGATACTGATGCAGGTCCTAGACAATGTCTAGGACCTGCATCCTAGACAATGTCAGGAGGAAGTGTGAAATAAAGTGGCATACATTATTAATATGGCGGACAACATATGAGCAACACATATTCCTTTGAAGGAGTTGAAAAATAATAATATCCACAACTAAACCAAAATCTAGGAAATAGGGATGAAAAGTGTACTGATAGGTCTCATCAGGAGTAAAAAAATTAACACTTGCTGGGGACGATCAGAACTTGACATGCAGATCATCAACACTCTACCGGCACTCAGACTCCCTGAAGACGTCACACATGACATCAATCAATCTTCATGATTGATGGACATCAAGAAGTCATGAGGAACAACGCTGATGCTGCTCCGGAAACAACATAACAATATGCTCAGCGATACATTAATCTGTAGACATTAACAAACAACTCATACCTAATAACAAGTCCCATGAAAAGGGGAACCTCTCTCTCTCTCTCTCTCTCTCTCTCTCTCTCTCTCTCTCTCTCTCTCTCTCTCTCTCCTCTCTCTCTCTAAACATATTTACCTTCCAAGCATTTATACTGCACAAGTTGATTACCAATTTCCTTTGATCCAACGTTTCTGCACATTTTTCGTTCGTAAGATAAGCTTTTAACATCCTCGCAACGTTCACAAATAAAAAGTTTTAACATCTTTCAAGAACATTGTGCATTCAATCCAGTCAGATCCTGCAAGACCTCGAAGGTCAGTCATGTTATTCTTCTCCAAGGTATTGCTAATATTACAGTCATAGGTCTTGTTGTCGTGTTGTATATGGTATGGTAGGTCTGTGGTTTGAGTGGGTTGGTGTTCTTGAGAATGGATTGGTGTTCTTGAAAGTGGGTTGGTGTTCTTGAAAGTGGGTTGGTGTTCTTGAAAGTGGGTTGGTGTTCTTGAGAGTGGGCTGGTGTTCTTGAAAGTGGGTTGGTGTTCTTGAGAGTGGGCTGGTGTTCTTGAAAGTGGGTTGGTGTTCTTGAGAGTGGGTTGGTGTTCTTGAGAGTGGGATGGTGTTCTTGAGAGTGGGTTGGTGTTCTTGAAAGTGGATTGGTGTTCCTGAGAGTGGGTTGGTGTTCCTGAGAGTGGGTTGGTGTTCTTGAGAGTGGGTTGGTGTTCTTGAGAGTGGGTTGGTGTTCTTGAGAGTGGGTTGGTGTTCTTGAGAGTGGGTTGGTGTTCTTGAGAGTGGGTTGTTCTTGAGAATGGGTTGGTGTTCTTGAGAGTGGGTTGGTGTTCCTGAGAGTGGGTTGGTGTTCTTGAGAGTGGGTTGGTGTTCTTGAGAGTGGGTTGTTGTTCTTGAGAGTGGGTTGTTGTTCTTGAGAGTGGGTTGGTGTTCTTGAGAGTGGGTTGGTGTTCTTGAGAGTGGGCTGGTGTTCTTGAGAGTGGGCTGGTGTTCTTGAGAGTGAGTTGGTGTTCTTGAGAGTGGGTTGGTGTTCTTGAGAATGGGTTGTCTCTTAACTGTGTCTGGTCTATTAGTTGGGCAACTTGTTCTGTCAAGGAAAGCTGACAGCTGCCTCACGTTCATATACACATACATATACTCACCATTATACACTCACACTCCCCATTGCTCCCCTACCTTCACATTCTGAACCACTTTCCTCACATACTCATACTCATCTCCCATATTTACATATACTCTCACTCCTCACACGGTTGGCTACGCGAGAGGGAAAACCATGAGAAGTGTGCCAAGCAAAGGTGAGGACAGTCATGTGAGAGTAGTGATGAATCACACGCCAGACTCACTCTGTCCTGGAGACGACGTTCTCATCCTCTCACGCCTCCCTGATGAGTTTATTTGACTCACTGTTGCTCTCTCTTACACTGTGACTCTCTCACTGATACTGTGACTCTCTCACCATCACTGTGACTCTCTCACCATCACTGTGACTCTCTCACCATCACTGTGACTCTCTCACCATCACTGTGATTCTCTCCCTCACATATTATTCCAGTAAATTCTCAGGACTTGTAAACAGACATCACAAACACCATAGTCACAGCCAGCCCGCGAAGAGGTAAGATTGGCTGAAATAAAACTGTCAGGATTGGAAGCATCAGAAGAGCTTAGGGCGGAGGGGAGCAGACCAACCTAGAAGCTGAGGAAGAGTTTTATCAGGTCCGTGATGTAGTCAACATTGCCTGGGTGAACTTAAGCTCTTATTGATGAATATACATAATAATGGTGTATATTGGAATATACATCATTATAGTGTATAATATACATTATTATTCAACTGTCTCGGGAACAATTCATGAAGGTCAAGTTACCAAAAGCCAAACTGCTTAGCTATGCAGACTACTTTGTGGTCATCATCAATGAAAACGGTGCCCGGAATCATGCACAAAAATGCCTAGACATCATCAGTAGAGCAGCGGAACGCAGAGCAGTGAAAATAAACAGCAATAAAACCAAAGCAATGACCGTTAAAATGAGAACTCAAGACATCAGACTCGCAATACAAGGACACGAAATTGAGTGGGTTACCTCTTTTCAATACCTTGCAGTCATAATAGACAGCCAGTTGAAATTCACTCAAGAAATTGAATGTCTTCGGCACCGTTGTAAAGCCAGAAACTCAA